>NW_027363620.1:0-25000 GCF_046119375.1 Phyllobates terribilis
GGTGACCACAGACCATTTCTCTGTTCTCATTCTTTTTGGCTGATGTTTTGGTCACTTTTTCATTTTGCCATTGCTCTCACCCCTAGAGGTACATTAGCATTAGGCAGTGTCTACAGTACAACCCATAGAAGTTGCTCAGGTAGTGCCGTTCATCCAGGATGGCACATCAGTGCGAGCTGTGGCAAGAAGTGTAGCTGTGTCTGTCAGCACAGTGTCCAGAGCATGGAGCAGATACCAGGAGATGTGCAGGGAGCCATAGGAGGGCAACAACCCAGCAACAGGACCGTTACCTCCTCCTTTGTGCAAGGAGGAACAGGAGGAGCACTGCCAGAGCCCTGCAAAATGACCTCCAGCTGGCCACAAATGTGCATGTGTCTGCACAAACGGTTAGAAACCGACTCCATGAGGGTGGTATGAGGGCCCGATGTCCACAGATGGGGGTTGTGCTCACAGCCCAACACCGAGCAGGACGCTTGACATTTGCCACAGAACACCAGGATTGGCAAAGTCGCCACTGGTGCCCTCTGCTCTTCACAGATGAAAGCTCAGTATTGTGTGTGGCCTCCACGTGCCTGTATGACCTCCCTACAACGCCTGGGCATGCTCCTGATGAGGTTGCGGATGGTCTCCTGTGGGATCTCCTCCCAGACCTAGACTAAAGCATCAGCCAACTCCTGAACAGTCAGTGGTGCAACGCGACGTTGGTGGATGTGACTCGCCCCCTGGGCCATGGGGTACTCGTATCCGGGCAGTAGGGGAACGATGGGAGTAGTAGTGGCAACCCGGTTTCGTGGCTCAGGGTGGTCAGGCCAGTGGTAGTCCGTTATGTGCTGATGTTTATGTCCGACTACGCCACCCGTGGATTTGCGGTTATTAGGAACCGCCGCTGCATGCCGACCGCTGGGGCTGATGAGGTGTGCAGCTAGGGTAGTGTGACTCCCCACGGGAAGAGTACGGCCCCAGGGCAGTATAGTGGATGGTGGGAGTGATGGTGGTGAGAGTCCCAGTGCTGATAGTGCTGGAGAAGCAAGGAGCACACAGACAACAGGTTGCAGTCCAGGGTCTTTACTAGAACAGGTAAATTGACCCATAAACAGTCCCGGCTAGGAGGGGGACCTGGATGTCTGAGAGCAACGGGGAAATTGGCCCTGGTCAGGGTGAGGGTGTAGGCCTACCGTGCTTTCTGCGCTCCTTCTGGCTATCTCCTCCTGATAGGGTAACAGCCCACGTTTCCAAGCTTTCTGTGTATTCTCGCCTGTATGGCCTGCGACGTGGGTTCCTTTCTGCTCCCAGCCTTGTAGGGCTTTACTGGTACCTTCTGTTGTGGCAGGGCCTCCAGGCTTCTTAGGCCAAGGAATATACAGTCCCCTGCGGACTGGTTCTCTGCTGGGGGATGTGGAATCCTCTCAGCCTCAGACACCAAAGTCTGGTAAATTAAGTCCTCTTTCTGCCAAGACAGGCTCTCTTCGCCTCTTGTCTCTGGCTTGTGGCTCTCCTCCTGCCACACTTCCTCTTAGGTGCAGTGCAACTGTCTGTCCCTGTTCTGCTCTGGGACAAGTCTCAATGCTGAGACAGGCCATCCAGTTCTCTCTAACCCTGCCCCCAGCACCAGCTTTTATAGGGGCAGCCTGCTCCCCCTACTGGCCTGAGACAGGAGGCATTGCATGCTAATGTTCCCCTGACTAGAGAACCTCCCCCTTGCTCTCAGACACAGCTTTAATACATTTTGTGGCATCCAGGCCAGGGTGACACATTCCCCCCTAGTGAAATTTAGTACTCCGGGACTAAACAATAAACAAAGACAATAAAACATTAATAGACATTAATAGACAGACGACGCACAAATTGAGTTCTTAAGGTCACAGTGTGGCCTGTGACCGGGTGTCCATATCACCAATACAACGGGGAGCCTTAACCAGGTGGGGGTCTGTCCTACCCCAAGTCCTTCACAGTCTTAGTTCATTCCTTGGTTAGGCTCCGAACGCAGTCCATACCAGGTCCCGGTTATAAAAAGTCCATAACCTGTGAGTCCTTACAGTAACTGCAAGAAACTGAAACACGGAATTACCAAACATGCATGTAACTTTGCAAACAATTCAACATTTGGCAACAAGGTTATTTACAATTTTAGTGCGCTCTATATTCTCCAGCGAGCGGGTATCAGCCCCTTTGTGCTCCTGGTTGACCTACGTAGCCCACTGTCTGGTGGTGGACCAACCTGGCTTTCCCCACTAGCGTTAGGGGTACAGCTACCAGCTGGGTGTACAGGTAGGGAAGGCAGCTGTCTGTGGGTCCTTTGGCTTACCGCAGGCATGGCAGGCTCACTGTCAGCAGAGGGTTGACTCTCCTGGGCTGCTGGTACAGGCTCTTCTGCCTCTGGAACCGCTTGCTCCTCTTCACCTTCCGGCTCTGGTGTTGGTTGTTGCTGTGCCGGTTGCAGGAAATGCAGGACGGGTACCACTATGGCATCATTTATGCGAGTCCAGGACTGAGGGAACTCTCCGAGAACGGTGCTGATCAGTTCTTCCTTGTCCTCTGCGGGTTCAAGGTCACTCTGATCCTCTTCTGCACTACGGAGTTGCTCGGGGCATCTTTTGAGATGGTCTCTGGAGACGGTACTAGTGGTTTCTCCTCCGTCCTTGGTGATCACGCACACCTTCGGGTTGTCGTGATCAGACTGCAGTACGGTGTAGGGTTCCCTTTCCCACTGGTCGTCCAACTTGTGAAGCCTTCTTTTTCGCTTTAGGACTTGCTCACCAGGTTCTAGGGGACCAGCATAGGCGTGTTGGTTGAAGAGTTTTTCTTGCCTCTCTCTCACCTGGGCCAGGCTCTTCTCCACAGTCTACTGCACCTTCTTGTACTGCAGTTGCCTTTCCGTATCCCAGTCCGCATCCGGGGAGGTGTCCTCAGGCGTTAGGACTCCCATCTCCAGGTCTATAGGCAGCTTACCCGGTCTGGGTCGCATCAGGTAAGCCGGGGTGCAGTTGGTAGCATTCACCGGGATATGATTGTATAAGTCTATCAGGTCCGGCAGTTTTTCTGGCCACAGGCTGCGCTCCTCCAGGGGCAACGTCTTCAGGAGATCAATGACTATATTGTTCATCTTCTCACACATCCCGTTGGTTTGTGGGTGGTAAGGCGTTGTCCGAATCTTCTTACAGCCATAGAGGTTGCCGAACTCCTGGAAGATTTCAGCCTCGAACGCTGGACCCTGGTCTGTCAGGACCTGTTCCGGATACCCGTGTGGACGGCAGAAATATTGCTGGAAGGCTCTGGCCGCTGTTTGGGCTGTCAAGTCTTTTACTGGGACCACCACTAGAAAACGGGAATAGTGGTCCACGATTGTCAGGGCATAGATGTATCCTGACCGGCTGGGAGCCAATTTGACATGGTCCAGAGCTACCAGCTCAAGAGGCTGCGTGGTGACGATGGGCCTCAAGGGTGTCTTCTGGCTGGTGCGGTCCTTCCTCCTTAGGTGACAAGGGCCACAGTCTCTGCACCATTTTTCTACAGCTCCTCTCATGCCGACCCAAAAGAACCTTCCTCTTAGTAGGAACTCCAGTTTCTTCCAACCGAACCGATGTGTCCCGCTCTGTCATGGTAAGCCCCCAGGACCATAGCTGCATCCCGCCTTGGGACCACGACTTGCCAGGTCAGCTCGTGCGTACGGTGGTTGACAATCCTTCTGCACAACTTGCCTTCGTAGAGGAACAGCTTGCTCTTCTCTTTCCATAGCTGCTTGGCTTCCTCTGGAGCATCCGGATCTATGCGGGCATCTTCCTGGGTCAGCAGATCTTTCACCAGGCGGATGGCAGGGTCACTATCTTGGGTCTCGGCCCAGCTGTGTTGAGGTAGGGGATTTATCATCACGGTTGTTAGATCCTCCTCCTTCACGCGGTGGGAGTATTGAGCAGCTCCATACCGGTGAAACGCGGGGAGTTCTACCTCCTCCAGCTCTTCTGGGTCTTCGTCACCTTCAGATAAGTGAGGCATCCTCGATAGGGCGTCAGCGTTGGCATTGGTTTTGCCGGCCCGGTACTTGATCAGTCATAGTTGGAGAGACGGGCCATCCACCGCTGTTCTAGGGCACCCAGTCTTGCATTGTCCAGGTGTGTCAACGGGTTGTTGTCCGTGTACACGGTGAACTTTGCGGAGGCCAGGTAATGCTTGAAGCGTTCCGTCACGGCCCACACCACCGCCAAGAATTCTAGCTTGAAGGAGCTGTAATTCTCCGGGTTCCTCTTGGTGGGTCTCAGCTTCCGGCTGGCGTACGCGATCACCCTTTCTCTGCCCTGTTGGTTTTGGAACAGTACGGCTCCCAGTCCCACATTACTGGCATCTGTGTGGAGAATGAAAGGCTGGCCATAATCAGGGTAGGCCAGGATCTCGTCCCCTGTGAGGGCCATCTTTAGCTGGCGGAAGGACTCCTCTTCCGGTTTATCCCACTTGAAGGGCGGCTTTTGGCTCCTGGACTTAGACTGTCCGATCAGGAGGTCCTGCATAGGAGCTGCCATCTTAGTGAACCCGGGGATGAACCTTCGGTAGTAGCCTACCAACCCGAGAAACTGTCTCACCTCTTTGATGTTCGAGGGGCTTGGCCAGCTCTTGATTGCCGTGACCTTGTCAGGGTCGGGGGCCACTCCTTCCGCGCTTACCACGTGCCCTAGGTACTGGTCCTTTGGTTTCAGCAGGTGACACTTCGATGGTTTCACCTTCAGGCCATAGCCTGCCAGGGCTTCGAACACCTCGGCCAGGTGCTTTAGGTGGTCCTCGTAGGTCTTCGAATAGACGATCACGTCGTCCAGGTAAAGGAGGACCGTCTCGAAGTTTCGGTGCCCTAGACATCATTCCATCAGCCTCTGGAAGGTCCCTGGTGCGTTGCAGAGCCCGAAGGGCATACAGTTGAACTCACTCAGTCCCATCGGGGTGGTGAAGGCAGTCTTCTCCTTGTCAGCCTCTGCCACAGGAACCTGCCAGTACCCGCTAGTAAGGTCCAAAGTAGAAAAGAAGTTAGCAGATTTTAGTGCGGCTAAAGACTCCTCTATTCTAGGCAGCGGATATGCGTCTTTGTGGGTGATACGGTTGATTTGTCTATAGTCCACGCACATTCTCATGGTGCCGTCTTTCTTTTTGACCAGAACCAAGGGGGCTGCCCAGGGGCTACAGCTGTCTCTAATAACCCCAGCTTCTTTCATCTCTCTTAGCATGCCCTTTGCGTTCTGATAATGTGCAGGGGGTACAGGTCTGTGCCTCTTTTTTATTGGTGGGTGGCTCCCTGTGGGGATGTGGTGTTCTATCCCTTTTACTCTGCCGAAGTCTAGCGGGTGCTTACTAAAGACTCTCTCGTACTCCTGTACCACCCGGTAGACTCCTTGTTTTTGGTGCAGGGGAGTGGAGTCAGCACCCACATGGAGTTTCTGGCACCAGTCCTCCTTTTGTTTCTGGGAGCCATTACCCTCCGCCTGAGGAGATGGAGGCAAGGGTTCCACGGCCCTGATAGCTTTGTGTTCGACAACAAACAGTTTGGCGAGTGTAGCGTACCTGGGTAAGTGTACTTCCCTCTCCCCAATGTTGAGGATGCGGACGGGCACCCTCCCATGACGGACATCAACCACCCCCCGGGCTGTCAAAATGGTGGGCCTGCTGTCTGAGTACACGGGTTCTACCATGGCTTGGTAGTCTCTACCTCTCAACCCGATTGCAGTCCGACACCAGATCATCATTTCACTTTTGGGAGGCATGGAAATGGGGAATGGGTCACTCAGTCTTACGCTACCGATCTCACCACCAGACAGTTCTACCTGCTGCCGTCTCATCAGGGCTTTTATCTCCTTGTTGAGGACTCTCTGTTGGCTGGAACTAGCATTCACCGCCACCTGTTGTAGAATTACAATTACCTCTGAAAGACAATTTTCAATTACGTTAGTACCCACAGTTATTTTAGGGTGACTTTCACGACGGTCAATGTCCACAATAATCACCCCCTGTGCCGGCAGTTCAACTTTACCAATTTTAATGGTCATCTCCTTGAACCCCATCTGCGGCACGGGTAAGCCATTACTGGCGATGATGCTCAAGTTATTGTCTGGATACCGTGTGATATCAGCATCAGTCCAATACTGCTTAAAAAGTACATAAGGGATAGTGGTTACTTGTGACCTATTATCCAGCAAGGCGCTCATGGGGATACCGTCCAGCACCATGGGTAAAACCGGGCGCCCCCCAACGTACTTATTACGCCAATTGTAAGGGCCTGGTGATCTTATGCCTGGGGGTTGGCCCTTTGCCCCAGGTTGGACCCTTTTAAATTACAGTACCTGGAAATGTGTCCGGGCTGGTTGCATCGACGGCAAATGGGCTGTCCATCCTCTGCGTAGCGGTCTGTGGGCCTCCCTCGGAACGACGGGATCCTCCTCTGTCGACGCCACGGGACATCCTCCGGACTTGAAGCCAGCTCGATGGGTCTTGGCGGGTCCACTTGCAACGCCTGGACGGTCCTGGTCAATGCCGCGACGCTCCTGGTCAGCTCCTGGACTTGGTGGTGCAGGTCTTTCGACGGGGCTTGGTTCAGAGCCTGTGCATCAGCCCCCACGGGATCCATAGAGGAGGGCGCCGCCTCCTGGTGGTTGGTGAGAGCAGGGCGCCGGGGGGTTATAGCGCCACTGGTTGCAGATTCACGGAGCACCCTTATGGCCCTGTCCTTAAATTGGGCAAAGGTTAGGTCGGGGTTCTGAAAGAACATGAGACGCAGTTGGGCCCTGTGGGCGCTAGACAGCAGACCTTCTATGAATTGTTCTGTTAGCAGCTTATCCGTTTCCTGCACACTGCCAGGGTCAGTTTGTTGAATAGCCCTCAAGGCTTCCTGCAGATTTAGGGCATAGTCTCTGATGCTGTCCTGTGCCCGCTGCTTACATCCATAGAACCTCATTTTAATCTCAGCGGAGGTACGTGTGTCAAAGGTACCCCGCAGCCGGGCCAGAATACCCTTCACAGTCCTTTTATCCTCAGTGGGCCATGATTTTACCTCCCTTTGGGCTGCGCCAGTTAACTGCCCTGTCAATATGCTGACCTTCTGTTCCTCTGTCAGGGGGTAAACGTGGAACAAACTGTATAGCCTTTCCTTGAAGTCAGTTAGGGCATGGGGCTCCCCTGAGTATTTGGGCAGCTAGGCCGCTCCAGGGATGTAGGGCAGGGAAAAGGGCATCACCGCTGCTGCAGCTGCGTTGGTGGTAGTGGGCGCCTCTGTGTCCGACATCTTCCTCCCCCCTAGTTAAGCGTGGCCTACCTTCCGACGATCCTCTTCTGTAGGCCGCGGCTCCGCTGCTGCTGCTCTGGACGAGGACCTTGCGTCGCGTCCTGATGACGTCAGCGTCGCTCTCTCTCCCTTCCAGGACCTTGCGCAACGTCGGTGCGTGGGGCGGAGCTTCGGATCTCGCGCGGTTTTGAAGTCCACGCCCCTCTTCTTCCCGCGCGGCGTCCTGAAGATGGCGTCCGATGGCGAGAAACAGCTGCGGATGGCGGGAAGACGGCAGAAGACGGCGGGAAACAGTCCAAGATGGCGTCTGATGGCGGGAATCGGCTCCGGATGGCGGGAAACGACTCCGGACGGCGGGAAACTTCGCCACAGGTAAGTCACAAAAGTCTTTTTCAGGCACGCAGTACCCGGTGGTTGCGGGCATGAAATCCTGCCGACTACGCCAAAGCTGACTCGCCCCTTGGGCCGTGGGGCACTCGGATCCGGGCAGTCTGGGAACGATGGGAGTAGTAGTGGCAACCCGGTTCCGTGGCTCAGGGTGGTCAGGCCAGTGGTAGTCCGTTATGTGCTATTGATTATGTCCGACTACGCCACCCGTGGATTGCGGTTATAAGGAACCGCCGCTGCATGCCGACCGCTGGGGCTGATGAGGTGTGCAGCTAGGGTAGTGTGACTCCCCACGGGAAGAGTGCGGCCCCAGGGCAGTATAGTGGATGGTGGGAGTGATGGTGGTGAGAGTCCCAGTGCTGATAGTGCTGGAGAAGCAAGGAGCACACAGACAACAGGTTGCAGTCCAGGGTCTTTACTAGAACAGGTAAATTGACCCATAAACAGTCCCGGCTAGGAGGGGGACCTGGATGTCTGAGAGCAACGGGGAAATTGGCCCTGGTCAGGGTAAGGGTGTAGGCCTACCGTGCTTTCTGCGCTCCTTCTGGCTATATCCTCCTGATAGGGTAACAGCCCACGTTTCCAAGCTTTCTGTGTATTCTCGCCTGTATGGCCTGCGACGTGGGTTCCTTTCTGCTCCCAGCCTTGTACGGCTTTACTGGTCCCTTCTGTTGTGGCAGGGCCTCCAGGCTTCTTAGGCCAAGGAATATACAGTCCCCTGCGGACTGGTTCTCTGCTGGGGGATGTGGAATCCTCTCAGCCTCAGACACCAAAGTCTGGTAAATTAAGTCCTCTTTCTGCCAAGACAGGCTCTCTTCGCCTCTTGTCTCTGGCTTGTGGCTCTCCTCCTGCCACACTTCCTCTTAGGTGCAGTGCAACTGTCTGTCCCTGTTCTGCTCTGGGACAAGTCTCAATGCTGAGACAGGCCATCCAGTTCTCTCTAACCCTGCCCCCAGCACCAGTTTTTATAGGGGCAGCCTGCTCCCCCTACTGGCCTGAGACAGGAGGCATTGCATGCTAATGTTCCCCTGACTAGAGAACCTCCCCCTTGCTCTCAGACACAGCTTTAATACATTTTGTGGCATCCAGGCCAGGGTGACACAGATGGAGCGAGACATGATGTCCCAGATGTGCTCAATCGGATTCAGGTCTGGGGAACAGGCGGGCCAGTCCATAGCTTCAATGCCTTCACCTTGCAGAAACTGCTGACACACTCCAGCCACATGAGGTCTAGCAATGTCCTGCATACTGCATAAGGGGCATAATGGGGGCATTACACTGTGTGGGGGCATAATACATACTACATAAGGGGCATAATGGGGGCATTAAACTTTTTGGGGCATCATACATACTGCATAAGGGGCATAATGGGGGCAATACACTGTGTGGGGGCATCATACATACTGCATAAGGGGCATAATGGGGGCATTACATTGTGTGGTAGCATCATACATCTTGTATAAGGGGCATAATGGGGGCATTACACTGTGTGGGAGCATCATACATACTGCATGAGGGGCATAATGGTGGCATACACTGTGTGGTGCATCATACATACTGTATAAGGGGCATAATGGGGGCATTACACTGTGTGGGGCATCATATATACTGTATAAGGGGCATAATGGGGCATTACACTGTGTGGGGGCATCATACATACTGCATAAGGGGCATAATGGGGGCATTACACTGTGTGGGGGCATCATACATACTGCATAAGGAGCATAATGGGGGCATTACACTGTGTGGGGGCATCATGTATACTGCATAAGGGGCATAATGGGGGCATTACACTGTGTGGGGGCATCATACATCCTGCATAAGGGGCATAATGGGGGCATTACACTGTGTGGGGGGCATCATACATCCTGCATAAGGGGCATAACACTGTGTGGGGGCATCATACATCCTGCATAAGGGGCATAATGGGGGCATTACACTGTGTGGGGGGCATCATACATACTGCATAAGGGGCATAATGGGGGCATTACACTGTGTGGGGGCATCATACATCCTGCATAAGGGGCATAATGGGGGCATTACACTGTGTGGGGGCATCATGCATCCTGCATAAGGGGTATAATGGGGGCATTACACTGTGGGGGGCATCATGCATCCTACATAAGGGGCATAATGGGGGCATTACACTGTGTGGGGGCATCATACATACTGCATAAGGGGTATAATGGGGGCATTACACTGTGGGGGGCATCATGCATCCTACATAAGGGGCATAATGGGGGCATTACACTGTGTGGGGGCATCATACATTCTGTATAAGGGGCATAATGGGGGCATTACACTGTGGGGCCAGTAAAGGGGCCCTTTACTATGAGAACAATACGTTTCCTCCCTTCCTGTCTCCATAGTTGGGTCGTATGTATCTATTACAGGAAACAGAACAAAAACCTTATGATTCTTATAAAGGGGCAACACAAGACCCCAAAAGAGTCTCTGTGCTCAAGGGGTTAATGCCCCCTGCGCCCAGTAATGGGGGATCCCCACATACCTCCACCTGCAGAGCCGCCACCACATATATGGCTGCTCTGTGCGCACAGGAGCTGTGATGAGGTCACAGGAGGGGAAGAGTCAGGGGTCACATGATCAGGGGCCTCAGTGGATGTGTGACACCCCAGGGGTCTGGTTGCCACAGTGATAGAGATATTATGTCTGAGAGCAGGTGGGAGGTCCTTTGGTCAGGGATCCTGTGCATGCCACACCTCCTGCCCAGTCTTGGGAGGGGAAGGACTTCCCCTATATAAACCTGGGGCTGAGGCAGGGTAGGGAGTTCTGAGAGGAGAAGACAGGGAGCAGAGCTGCTCTATGGGCTCTGCTCCACAGGCAGGCCCTGTCCAGGGGCCTGAGCCTGGAGTCAAGGAGAGTAGAGACAAGAAACAGTCATATGAAGAAACAGCAGAAGCTCAGTGGGGGCAATACTAATACGAGTCAGGGGCTGGCAGCTGCAGAGCTCGCCCTGACTGAGAAGCTTTCTTACCGGACCCGGCGTCCGAGGCTGTGGGGACTAACTCTTACCCAGCAGCAGAAGCCGACCGGCAGGGGATTTCAGGTCCTCAGGCCCAGAAACCCGAAGGCACGGTCACACGCGTGGGACCAGCACCGCCATCGTGGAGCGGAAGCCATTAGAAGGCCCCGAGTCACCGGCCATACGGGTGAGCACCACACGGTACACTCAGGGACGTGGGCTACTTATATCCGCTTCTAGCAAGATAGCCAGAAGAGTACAGTCAGTTTGGGAGGCCTACAACTCCGCCTGGCCAGGGGAGATCCCATCTGCTCAAGGACTGACCAGGCCCCGTTCGCTAGCAAGTACTCCGGGAGGGTCTATCGTTGTTACCAGTAAAGACCCTGAATTACACCGCACCGTCTCTGAGTGGTTCCTGCTACCCCCATTTTCCACGTCGGCTGCCCTGAGGCCATACCCCTCCCGTTGGGGGTTATACTATCACGCTGCACAATTCTACACCGGCCTCAGCGGTCTGCCCTGCAGCGGCAGCTCCATAGCTGCAAATCAACGGGTGGCGTAGTCGACACTCAAATAACATCTATCAAGACTGCCACACACTGAGTTGACTCCCTGGGCACGGACCGGGTCCCCGCCACTCGGAGACTACAACCCTCATCTGATCCGGTTCCGGGTAAGCCCCGTGCGCGAGACGCTGCGCGACACAGCAGGCCCAGGGGCGCGTCAGATGCAGGACTCTGCTGTGCTGGTTGTCATGGTGCTGGATGAGCTGAAGTTTATGTGTGGGGTCAGGAGTAGTGTTGAGCGATACCTTCCGATATCGGGAAATATCGTATCAGATTGGATAGGACCGATACCCAAAAGTATCGGATATCGCCGATTCCGATACCGGAAACCAATGCAAGTCAATGGGACACTAATATCGGAAAGCCATCCCAGCGTGAGAGAATTCTCCTGATTGTTTAATAGCCGGCGGGCGGTAAAAAGCCGCCGGCTTTTAAACAATCACACAGCCCCATACTGCTTCCCCGCAGCCTCCCACCCCGATCCTGCGCTCCCCCCGCCACCTCCCATCCCGATCGTAAGTTAGGACCGGGCGGGGAGCGCAGCACCAAGGAGCAGGGAGCGAAGGACCCGGGCGGGGAAGCCGGCAGTGAAAAGACTACACCGCCGGCTTTCCCGTTCTGTGCTGCGCTCTCCCGCCGGTTATTTCAAATGAACAGCTGAGGTATCAGGTGATGCTGATCAGCTGTTCATTTGAAGTAGCCGCGGTGCCCTCAGAGGGTTCATGTGAGTTCATGCTTCACTGCATGAACTCACATGAACTTTCCCACGGCCGCACAGGTCAGCCTCACCTCCCAGACCATCAGACCCATCATGATTGGTGTGTGCGCAGGTGTCTGTGCGATGTGTGCGGGTGTGTGCGCGATGTCTGCGGGTGTCTGCGTGCAGGCAGACATAGGCTAATGTGACACTACTACTCCCATCGGCCTATGTCTGTCCCCCGTCCACTTGTGCCAGCAGGATCAGCTCGATGGGAGCAGTAGCTATTTTAGCTGCCCCATATGTTATTTTTGCCCCTATACATCTTTTATGTTTTTAGGCCCCCCATATATTTTTTTTGTTTTTGGTCCCCAATAAATTTTAAATACATTTTTCATTGGTGGCCAGTGGTTACCTAAAATAAATTAGTTCATACATTACCTGTCCCCGCCGATCGCCACCTAAAATAAAGTAAAAAATAAAAAACTACACCTATACTCACCTAGACACCTAATTCCCCGAAGCCATCGATCTCCTGTAATAAAATATAAAATAATAAACCACAACCTTATCCTTACCCCTCCGTAGTAGTCCACGAGTGTCCCACGAAGATCTCCAGTTTAGAGCAGCCACATAAAATGTGACCGCTCTAAACCACTGCCGCCGCTAGAATGACGGGGCCGTAAAGCAGCCCCATCATTGCATAAACCGGTGTCTAGGTGAGTATAGGTGTAGTTTTTTATTTTTTACTTTATTTTAGGTGGCGATCAGGTAATGTATGAACTAATTTATTTTAGGTAACCACTGGCCACCAATGAAAAATGTATTTAAAATTTATTGGGGACCAAAAACAAAAAAAATATATGGGGGGCCTAAAAACATAAAAGATGTATAGGGGCAAAAATAACATATGGGGCAGTTTAAATAGCAGGATCAGGCTGATGGGAACTACTGCTCCCATCGAGCTGATCCTGCTGGCACGAGTGGACGGGGGACAGACAAAGGCCGATGTGAGTAGTAGTGTCACATCGGCCTATGTCTGCCTGCACGCAGACACCCGCAGACATCGCGCACACACCCGCACACATCGCACAGACACCCGCGCACACTCCAATCATGATGGGTCTGATGGTCTGGGAGGTGAGGCTGACCTGTGCGGCCGTGGGAAAGTTCATGTGAGTTCATGCAGTGAAGCATGAACTCACATGAACCCTCTGAGGGCACCGCAGCTACTTCAAATGAACAGCTGATCAGCATCACCTGATACCTCAGCTGTTCATTTGAAATAACCGGCGGGAGAGCGCAGCACAAAACGGGAAAGCCGGCGGTGAAGTCTTTTCCCTGCCGGCTTCCCCGCCTGGGTCCTTCGCTCCCTGCTCCTTGGTGCTGCGCTCCCCGCCCGGTCCTAACTTACGATCGGGATGTGAGGTGGCGGGGGGAGCGCAGGATCGGGGTGGGAGGCTGCGGGGAAGCAGTATGGGGCTGTGTGATTGTTTAAAAGCCGGCGGCTTTTTACCGCCTGCCGGCTTTTAAACAATCAGAAGAATTCTCTCACGCTGGGATGGCATTCCGATATTAGCGTCCCATTGACTTGCATTGGTTTCCGGTATCGGAATCGGCGATATCCGATACTTTTTGGGTATCGGTCCGATCCAATCCGATCCGATATTTCCCGATATCGGAAGGTATCGCTCAACATTAAGTAATACATAAGAATAATATGTACTATGTCTGACCACTACAAACACTCATCTGAACTGGTCCAAGTGCTGTCAGGTTTTTTCACGGGCAGCACTTAGACAATACGGTCGTGTGAATATAGGCTTATGATGCATCTGGTAATAAACATGTTAAGGATGGGCCGCTACTCATGGGCCACTGCTGTGTGCTTGCCCCCCAGGCTAAAATGTGCCAGCCAGCCCCTGCTGCACCGGGTGCCAGAAAACCTAGATACACCTTTGGAATAGGTATCCTGCAAAGTAAGGATGGGGTTTGGTGTTTTTAAATGATTTTATTGACTCTGTGCATTTATATTTTGTATCAATAATATGATATGGTTATATATATCTTCTGGATATCAGGAGGGCTTATCCCTGTGCCTTGACTCTCTCCTTCTCCTTCGATGTCCTGTATAGGCCAAAAAAAACTACGCGTTTCGAGGACTCACAGTTCCTCTTCGTCAGCTTCTCGCTGGTAGTCAAACTGGTAACCTAATAAAGTCCAAACGCCCCCCGCAAAGATAATACAACCAAAGAAATGGAGGAAGATCCAATACTAACAAGACGGTGCAAAAGGACATATGGAGGTGCAATACAACTAAGATAGAATTCCAATAAGAATAGACTGTGTGTGAAAAAAATAATAATAAAAAAGACTTTGTTCAAACTTTCACAATTAGTTAAAAATGAATAAAAATTATATACTTATATTTCTGATGGCTATAAAAAACAGTCTGTTAATCAGTGTATATTACCAGGATAGTATAAATTCGGCACTTAGTACCATCCAGAGATAAAAAGGAAAAAATGAAGGAGAAAAATAAAAACATTATATAGTATCTCCAATAGGGGTATCAATGTATAGAAACAAATACATATATAAAATAGGTGGATTCAAAGGAATATATCCAAAAGACATATTATATTGATAAAATATAAGGAGGTTCATAAAAGTGCAATGTAAATGTTCAATTGGTACTGGGATAAAAAATACATACAGTATATACCGCTGCGAGTTGAAGGCATACAGCTGACTCTCGTGATTAAGGCCCTTCAGAGCCAAGCTATTTAATGTGAAGATCCATTTGGATTCCATCCGCGACATTAATCTCAGGTAATCACCTCCCCTCCATTTTCTGGGGACTAATCGGATCCCACAAAACTTAGTGTCCTTATAAGATTGGTTGTGGAACTTCCGGTAGTGCCGGGACAGTGGATGCCCTTCAAAACCTTCATTCATGTTGATAAAGTGTTCCTTCAGCCTTTTGATAACTTGCGCTTTGTACAGACATCTCCTCCTGCCAAGGCATAAAAAGGGCGTGGCTTGGGGTGTGGATAGGGGCGTGGCCAGACTACGCGTGCCGCATGGTTTCGCCCTCTTTCTAGTCCTCATAGGTTGGCGGTATGCTTGTACTGAGCAGATCTGGGATATCAGTGATTAGGTCCCATATTGTGCACTGTAAGGTCTGGAAAAGCTCCTTCTATCCGTCTCTGTAGCACCAGAGGAAGAACAGAGGGGAAAAGACAGGATTTTCTACATGTCGCGTTATGTAGATGTTCTGCAGATTTATCACAACCGTCCACAAGAAGAAACTGCCATCACAGAGCCGCCTTTAGCTGTTGGAAAAGTTTAAACTTAGTTTTGAATAGTTGCTATAGCCAACAAGGACTTTCTATTTATGCTGGGTCACATGATGCTGGTGCTGGGTGATGTCATGTGACGGAATGTTGTGGGTGATGATGTCACAGAGGGCGTTGTGATGTCACCCTTGGGGTATATAAGGGGGCTCCATCCACCTGGAGCTCATATCTCATTGGCCATATCTTGGTGCTGAGATACCCCCTGGAGACAATGAGGATCGCCATATTGTTTCTGTGCTGTACCCTGTTCTACCCTGTGAATTACCATAGGCTGCCGGTGAGTACCTGTCTATTATTACATATGGAGGACGTTTAGAATCAGCTGCGGCAGGGGAAGGGGATGGGGAGGGGGGTCCTGTAAGAATTTACCTGCGGGAATAAGAGGTTATGGCAGGGAAAGGAGCTTAGGAAGTGACAGTCAGAGGGGATATAAGTGTGGGGTGACCCCTCTGACTCCCACATTCCTGCCTTGTCCTTGTAGTGATTAATGACTTTGGTGTTGTCCCTTATATATCACTTTGCAGTCACCAGTGATCGCTCCGCACTGTGATCCTAAACTACAGTCTCATTTACCTTTTTGCAAACGCCCAGAAGGGGAGGAGTGACATCACACCCATGTGAGCAGATCCCGCCCACTTTTACTGCAGTCGTAATGCGAGCTAGCTGTATTCTGTTTTCATGGAAATATCAGCAGCTGCTCCCCCTAGTGTTTACAAGATGAAAACATCAAAAGAGTTAAAATATTTTTTTCAGATTTTATACCATTAAAACCTTTTTAAATATATATGTGTATTTATATATAAATATAAATACTTTACAATTTTACAATTGTAAAAAAATTGCTGACACTTTCCCTTTAAAAGATCTAAAGACGTTCTGCTTCATGTGCCATTGTGACCAATCACAGCACAGATTATATTTTTTAAACTTTTCTTGAAAAACTGAAGCTGCTCCGTGATTGGAAATCATGTGGAAGGGTTCTCTTTTAGACATTTAGTTAGGTCCAAAGTATCAGTGACGTGATGGATAGAACTGTGCAATGATGTCACAGAGGGCTTTGTGATGTCACCCCTGGGTATATTAGAAGCCTCGGCCCATCTGCAGCTTGTATCTCATTGACCATACCTTGGTGCTGAGAGACCTCTGGAGATGATGAGTATCATCCTATCATTTCTGTGCTTTACGTTGCTCTACCCCCCACATTACAGTACACTGAGGGCGAGTATGTTCTCATCAATATGAAGGTCACAAGGATCAGCTAATGAGAATATCGCCTCTTGCAGGACTTCTCATACTGGACACGTGACCGTCCGTCATATGAAAGTCCAACTGTAAATAATATTCCATGGACCCTGGAGGTGAATCCCAAACTTCTTCCTGATCTTCTCAATGGGATATTTCTGAAAGTTGCTTGATAATGTATCCATCACTGTATAATAACAAGGGCTCTCTGTTTGACTGGATTGGGTATAAATATACAGGACTTTATTATGTTTTTTTTCTTTATTATAGGATGACCCACTACCCGTGGATCTCAGAAGAAGCACCTATCAAGCTTCCATCAATCTTCCTCTTTGGCTCTTCCGTGACGCAGTTTTTGTTGCGGTGATGACACTACTGACAATACTAGAGTATTTGGCCTTAAGTCTTGTCCTGAGCAAGTGGGCAATGTCTGAACCTGGTGAAACAATCAGAAAACTCCTGAGAACAAAACCATTCTGAAGGAACAAAGTGCTTGTAAGGAGCCGATTTGCATCCCTCAGATTCAGAAGCAAGACTCCAGGAGAACACCTGTCCTGCCCAATGGCAAATGTTCTACTCCATCCATGGCTCCTGCACCGCAGGATGCGAAAAAGGTTCCTAGTTGCAACTATAAAGTGGCGTTCAGTGATATTGTCTGGGTCAGAATGATCCCTCACAACAATATAGGAAGAAGAGCTCGAAGTTCAACGGAGCTTAAAGAGAGGTTACTGATTTTTCAGAGAAGCCAACAACCCAGAATTCCAGAGCCAAGAGCACCAGAACCTAGAACACCAGAACCTACCATGTCAGAACCTAGTATGTCAGAACCTAGAATGCCAGAGCCTGAAATGCCTACAACACCTCAACCCAAAATCAAGAGGAGAAGATGTTTCCTTAGATGTCTTAGAGGCGAGGAAGATTGAGAAGGCAACTGCTTGAACTTTCCCATTGCTCGTGTTTTCATCACAGGTTAGTCCTATACATGCTGTCTGATGGGCACCATCTTACTACATACAATGCAGCATTGCACCTGAAATCGCATGGATATTTTGTCACACACTTGCACTTTAGCACCTTATCATATGGCGCATATATCTATGAACGCTTTGCTAAGTATCACTGTCTAGTATGTGCTTCTGATGAACCTATTTTAGGAAAACGTGTCGAGGTTTGGCATACTATGTACTTGAGTTTGGCGTACTATGTGCTTGTTGGTAAATTCTATTGCCATCTATAATCTACTAGATATTATAATGTCTCTGGTGGGATGCCCCATGCCGAATTGTTGATAACTGACTATGAGCATTGTCCTCTATTTCTTATCTACTATGGTTACAGGTTGATGTGAAGAGAGCTGTGCCATTGGTAGCGATTTTTCTACTGATTTGTCAGTTATATTTATGTTAGTTTAGCAAATTTCTGCTTGTAGGGTCTAATGTTTTACCATAGTGTATGTTCTGTGAGCTAAATTGTCATACTTATGCACTAGATAGATTATAAATTGTGATGCTTATGTACAAGATAGATTATTAGTTTAATCGGTGATTTTTTAAATATTTTTTAGCATCAGGAGACTCAAGAATCGCATCTTACAGAAGACAAGAAGGCTAAATGCCGAAGGGTGATGACCTGTTGATGGCCCACAGCTGGAGGGTCATTACCTCTTGATGGCACAAAACTGGACAGAAGATAAAAACATTTGATGGCACACAGCCGGAGGGTGATGATCTATTGATGGCCATAGCCAGAGGGTCATTACCTGTTGATGGCACACAGCCGGAGGGTGATGACCTATTGATGACCATAGCCAGAGGGTCATTACCTGTTGATGGCACACAGCTGGAGGATGATGACCTATTGATGGCCATAGCCAGAGGGTCATTACCTGTTGATGGCACACAGCCGGACAGAGGATAATTACCTGTTGATGGCACACAGACGGATGGTCATTACCTGTTCATGGCGCACTGCCGGATGGTCATTACCTATTGATGGCACACAGCCGGAGGGTGATGACCAATTGATGGCCATAGCCAGAGGGTCATTACCTGTTGATGGTGCACTGCCGGATGGTCATTACCTGTTGATGGCACACAGCCGGATGGTCATTACCTGTTCATGGCACACTGCCGGATGGTCATTACCTGTTGATGGAACACAGCCGGAGGGTGATGACCTATTGATGGCCATAGCCAGAGGGTCATTACCTGTTGATGGCGCACTGCCGGATGGTCATTACCTGTTGATTGCACACAGCTGGAGGGTGATGACCAGTTGATGTCGGACTGCCGGATGGTCATTACCTGTTGATGGCACACAGCCGGACAGAGGATCATTACCTGTTGATGGCACAAAGCCGGTCAGAGGATAAGATCTTTTGATTGCATACACCGGGTCCCTCCCTGATAACAGGGAACCCTGGGGAATACTCGTCATCTTGATCCCCCACTGACTAAATACTTGCTCCACCTCAGCCTACACCATCATGGAGGACACTTCCACCTGTGTCCACTGTAAGGTTCGACTTTCTTTTATCATTTCAGCAGATTAATAAACATCATAAAGCTGTAAAACTATCGAGTAATTTATTATAAATTATTATAAAGAAATATAAAGTATAATAGATAGCTATAGAGGGCACAGAAGACGACTAACTATAGTAAGCATGGTATCGCCTGATATATACTGTATATTCTAGATGGCGCTATTACACTAAATACATCACAACCTCCAGGGTGATATTACCGTACAATGTGAGATCACTAATAATGGCCACAGATTATGAGAAAATTACCAGCTCCATAGTCCTGGAGTTATTATAAATGTCTCTAGTGTGAGGCAGGGACTGGACGAGTGTTGGAGGGAGGTATATTCCCCCAGGACGTCCTTTATGTATCCATGCTGTAGAATCTGCCGTATACTTCTGTTCTAGCAGTCAGACATTTCACTCTGCAAATCACAGGCTCAACATTGTGTAAAACTACCACCGTATATAAGAGCACTCAGAATAAAAACTAGCGGCATGCCGTGCACTGCCCACGTCATGTGTACGGGATACAGGACCTGCAGGACCTGGTACGGCCATTATAGTTGATAGATTAATGATACCTGTGCAGATGAAGGGAAAAAAATATGTGCAACAGCAGGAGGAGAAAGTCTCAAAATGTAATTTGAAGAGTATAATAGAGAAATGGGAAACTTCTGGAGATGCAGATAAGTGGTACCAGGGCGAAACGTAAGTGCAGTCAGACAAGGGAAAAGTGCAAATGATCCAGCGTAAAGGTTTGTTTAGTAGAAAAAATATTAAAACTTAGCTTTTATTAGCCATATAAAACACTGCTCCACAAAGAATACAGCAAATGTGCAACTATCATAGCTTACAGACCTACACGTTTCAACAAATCATGTCTTAATTATGGCCCTACTACTAGAATGACAAAAAGGCATATATATATATATATATATATATATATATATATCCACGTGCCTGTATGACCTCCCTACAACGCCTGGGCATGCTCCTGATGAGGTTGCGGATGGTCTCCTGTGGGATCTCCTCCCAGACCTGAACTAAAGCATCCGCCAACTCCTGGACAGTCTGTGGTGCAACGTGACGTTGGCGGATGGAGCGAGACATGATGTCCCAGATGTGCTCAATCGGATTCAGGTCTGGGGAACAGGCGGGCCAGTCCATAGCTTCAATGCCTCCATCTTGCAGGAACTGCTGACACACTCCAGCCACATGAGGTCTGCCATTGTCCAGCATTATGAGGAACCCAGGGCCAACCGCACCAGCATATGGTCTCACAAGGGGTCTGAGGATCTCATCTCGGTACCTAATGGAAGCCAGGCTACCTCTGGCGAGCACATGGAGGGCTGTGCGGCTCTCCAAAGAAATGCCACCCCACACCATTACTCACCCACTGCCAAACCGGTCATGCTGAAGGATGTCACTCTCCACGGCGTCTCCAGACTCTGTCACGTCTGTCACATGTGCTCAGTGTGAACCTGCTTTCATCTACGAAGAGCACAGGGCGCGAGTGGCAACTTTGCCAATCCTGGTGTTCTGTGGCAAATGCCAAGCGTCCTGCATGGTGTTGGGCTGTGAGCACAACCCCTATCTGTGGACGTCGGGCCCTCATACCACCCTCATGGAGTCGGTATCTAACCGTTTGTGCAGACACATGCACATTTGTGGCCAGCTGGAGGTCATTTTGCAGGGCTCTGGCAGTGCTCCTCCTGTTCCTCCTTGCACAAAGGAGGAGGTAACGGTCCTGTTGCTGGGTTGTTGCCCTCCTACGGCCCCCTCCACATCTCCTGGTGTACTGGCCTGTCTCCTGGTAGCGCCTCCAGCCTCTGGACACAGCCAACCTTCTTGCCACAGCTCGCATTGATGTGCCATCCTGGATGAGCTGCACTATCTGAGCAACTTCTGTGGGTTGTGGAGTCTGTCTCATGCTACCACGAGTGTGAAAGCACAACCAACATTCAAAAGTGACCAAAACATCAGCCAGAAAGCATTGGTACTGAGATGTGGTCTGTGGTCCCCACCTGCAGAACCACTCCTTTATTGAGGGTGTCTTGATAATTGCCAATAATTTCCATCTATCCTCTATTCCATTTGCACATCAGCATGTGAAATTGATTGTCAATCAGTGTTGCTTCCTAAGTGGACAGTTTGATTTCACAGAAGTTTGATTTACTTGGAGTTATATTCTGTTGTTTTAAGTGTTCCCTTTATTTTTGGAGCAGTTTATATAGATACATACAGTGAGTACGGAAAGTATTCAGACTCCTTTAAATTTTTCACTCTTTGTTTCATTGCAGCCATTTGATAAATTCTAAAAAGTTCATTTTTTTCTCATTAAAGTACACTCAGCACCCCATCTTGACTGAAAAAAACAGCAATATAGAATTTTTTTGCAAATTTATTAAAAAAAACTGAAATATCACATGGTCATAAGTATTCAGATCCTTTGCTCAGACACTCATATTTAAGTCACATGCTGTCCATTTCCTTGTGATCCTCCTTGAGATGGTTCTACTCCTTCAATGGAGTCCAAATGTGTTTAATTAAACTGATAGGACTTGATTTGGAAAGGCACACACCTGTCTATATAAGACCCCACAGCTCACACTACATGTCAGACCAAATGAGAATCATGAGCTCAAACGAACTGCCCAAGGAGCTCAGAGACCGAATTGTGGCAAGGCACAGATCTAGCCAAGGTTATAAAAGAATTTCTGCATTACCCAAGGTTCATAAGAGCACAGTGGCCTCCATAATCCTTAAATGGAAGAAGTTTGGGACCACCAGAAGTCTTCCTAGACCTGGCCGTCCAGCCAAACTGAGCAATCGTGGGAGAAGAGCCTTGGTGAGAGAGGTAAAGAAGAACCCCAAGATCACTGTGGCTGAGCTCCAGAGATGCAGTAGGGAGATGGGAGAAAGTTCCACATAGTCAACTATCACTGCAGCCCTTCCCCAGTTGGGCCTTTATGGCAGAGTGGCCAGATGGAAGCCTCTCCTCATATGAAAGCCCGCATAGAGTTTGCTCAAAAACACATGAAGGACTCCCAGACTATGAGAAATAAGATTCTCTGGTCTGATGAGACGAAGATAGAACTTTTTGGTGATAATTCTAAGTGGTATGTGTGGAGAAAACCAGGCACTGCTCATCACCTGCCTAATACAATCCCAACAGTGAAACATGGTGGTGGCAGTTGTTAGAACCCTCCTGTTAGTTTTTTCTATTTTGTGGTCATGTGACCTTCTGCCTATTTATTCCAGCTCCGCCCTTCAGGCTTTGCTGGACTTCAGTGTTACTTTGACTCTTAATCTAGCCAGGTGCTTTGTACCTACTGTATCTCTCTAGTTTGTTTGGTCCTTGGACCACTAAGTACTTTTGTCGGTTTGTCTTCTTCTGCTACTACTTCTGCCAGGAGGTGTCCAGTTTTGTCCCAGTCCTTAGTTCTTTTAGGGACCCCTCCCTTTAATCTATAGGTCTGTGTTCAGATTAGCCGCGGACATAGGCGGGTCTGTTTGCAAGGAACAGGTTGCCCGCTGCATCGTAAGGAATCAGCTTAGTCCTATTGTATGGACAGATTTCCTCTCTTTCCTTAGTTCTTGTAGCAGATCATAACAGCAGTATCATGCTATGGGTGTGTTTTTCAGCTGCAGGGACAGGACGACTGGTTGCAATTGAAGGAAACATGAATGCGGCCAAGTACAGAGATATCCTGGATGAAAACCTCTTCCAGAGTGCTCTGCACCTCAGACTTGGCCAAAGGTTCACCTTCCAACAAGACAATGACCCTAAGCACACAGCTAAAATAACAAAGGAGTGGCTTCAGAACAACTATGTGACCATTCTTGACTGGCCCAGCCAGAGCCCTGACCTAAACCCAATTGAGCATCTTTGGAGAGACCTGAAAATGGCTGTCCACCAACGTTTCCCATTCATCCTGACGGAACTGGAGAGGATCTGCAAGGAAGAATGGCAGAGGATCCCAAAATGCTGGTGTGAAAAACTTGTTGCATCATTTCCAAGAAGACTCATGGCTGTACTAGCCCAAAAGGGTGCTTCTACTCAATACTGAGCAAAGGGTCTGAATACTTATGCCCGTGTGATATTTCAGTTTTTCTTTTTTATTAAATTTTGCAAAAATTTCTTCATTTCTGTTTTCTTTCAGACAAGATGGGGTGCAGAGTGGACTTTAATGAGAAAAAAATGAACTTTTTAGAATTTACCAAATGGCTGCAATGAAACAAAGAGTGAAAAATGTAAAGGGGTCTGAATACTTTCCGTACCCAGTGTACATGCATGGAAATAAATGCAGAATTATATTTCTTAATACTGCAGTATCAGATCCTGTCTTGAATTTAACCCCTGTGGTATCCAATGTGAAAATCCACAGGGACTCCCCTGATGAATTACAATTGAGGAAATCATGAATTTTATATTCTCTATCATTACTTAAGGACATAAAACTATCTGTTTTAACCGCATGTAGACACGCTTTGCACCGATTGGCTCCACATCTGAAGAAACCTTTTGTGCTGAGCCAATTTGGTTGTACAGTATTAGTCTCACTCAGGGGTGGATTAAGAGTAGCAAGGGCCCCCTCCACACACCTGATTTATCACGTGACATGTCACATGATCCCCGTGATAGATCATGTGATAGTTCACGGGAAATTAATTTGGCATAATATTAATTGTGCTGCCCCATCTGAGAGCAGCACAATATTGGGGCAGATACCCTGATTCCAGCGATGTGTCACTTTTTCAGCTGCTTGTTGTCATTTTGAGAAAATCACCGTTTTATCTGCTGCAGATCTAGCAGCTCTCTGAATGCTGCGCTCTGTATAGCCCCGCCCACACCACTGATTGGCAGCTTTCTGCCCATGCTCAGTGTACACAGAAATCTACTGATCAGTGATGGGGGTGGGGTCCTACAGAACTTACTAGTCATCTAGTAATAATTACCTTCTGACAAATCAATGATTTTATCAAAACAACACTAAGCAGCCCAGTAAGTGACACATTACTGGAATCAGTGCCTCTAACCCTACATTATGCTGCTCTCAGATTAGGTGGCAAAAACCTGATGACAGATTCCCTTTAAAGGAGCTGTAAACACAAAAAAAGTTTGTATTAAAAAATACAAGCCATTTGTTAAATTAACTTTTTTTCATTGTTAATTCACATTAGACTGTATCTTCAACACTTTTGTCAGCAGGTCTTATTACAGACTCTGAATAGGGCAGCTCTCTCCCTCTCCCTCAGCAGAAAGTCACAGCATGGTTAAAAAACGGGATCTTTTATGATTTTCTCATAATAAATAAAAAAGGACATGCAAGTCCTCCAAACTATTTTCCGTTTCTGTATAGGGGAGGTCCTAAATCTTTCTTGTTCTTTAGTTGATCACATGTCAAAAAGGCAAAGCATTTACTATGAACTCGCCTAAAAAAATATACACTTGGAGAGTAATATCATCATTTGCATGTAAATATTCCTTGACTCTAAGGGCTCGCTCACACTGTCGTATAACACGGCCGAATGCTATGTGATGTTTTATCGGATAGGACTCGGCCCTATGTTATACTATGGGACAGTGCAGATCTGCGATTATTGGCATGAGAAAATAATCTCATTCGATATTCGGACCATGTGCACCCAAACAAGTCTACGGGTGCACGTAAAACATTGGACTGCACTCGGATGTCATCCAAGTGCAGTCCGATGAACACTCACAGAGACTATGGAGAAGATGGAGAAATTAAGTTCTCCATCTTCTCCATATCTGTGCTGCGAGAGAATCGGATCACACTCAGTTGAAGCTCTGACAGAGTTTGAGCCGAGTGTCATTAGCATAATTGGCCCTATTCTCTTGCATGAGAGAATATATGGCTTAGTGAGTGGACCCTAAAACTGAATAGTAGTGACGGACAGGAACCTCACAAGCGGGATCCATGTAGCTCTCAGATGTCATGTAGGTAGGGCTTCATTCC